>NC_054375.1:13328047-13370547 GCF_017654675.1 Xenopus laevis
TCTATCTATTATCTATCTACAGTATCTGTCTCTCTCTGTCTATCTGTCTATCCATCTATCTATCTATCTATCTATCTAATCTATCTAATCTATCTATCTATCTATCTGTCTGTCTGTCTGTCTGTTATCTATCTGTCTATCTGTCTATCTGTTATCTATCTGTCTATCTGTTATCTATCTGTCTATCTGTTGTCTATCTGTTGTCTATCTATCTGTCTATCTGTTGTCTATCTGTCTATCTGTCTATCTCATTATTTATTTTTTTATAGTTATTTGCCTTTTTCTTCTGACTCTTTTGCTTACTTTTTATTACTGATCCTTCTATTCAGGCCTCTCCTATTCATATTCCAGTCTCTTATTTAAATCAGTGCATGGTTGCTAGGGGAATTTGGGCCCTAGTTACCAGATTGGTTAAGATGCACATTAAAGAGATGCTGAATAAAAAGCTAAATAACTCAAAATTACAAATTGTCTCAGAATATGCCTCTCTACGTCATACTGAAAGGTGAACAGCCCCTTTAAAAGCAGCCTAACCAATTCTTTCCTTTTATAGGCAGTTTATGAGAAATTGCTGGCGCGTGTGGGTCTCTCTTTGCCATGAACTTGTGCCTACACTGCACAGGTTATATATATAAATCTTATGTGGCCCTTCACATCTTGTTGGCCTTACATAAAATAACCTTACCTAATTATATATATATATATATATAGTTAACCCACAGAAGGGAAACTCACCTAGCACGGCGCCTATCCTGCAATCAATGCGGAGCAGGGGAACAGAACAGCCGAGCGATGACTGTCAGAGCAGCGGCAACCTGCTGCCTATTACACAGCCCGTGCCCCCCCAACCCCCCGGGGTGATTAAGGTCATCAGCACAACTTGAACTTGCCCAGGCGCAAGCAGGCAGCGAAAGTGAATGCAGCCAGCCAGGAGGATCCATCCACCCCACAGCACTAGTCCAGCAGTACCTCAGGCTCTGCCTCTCTGACGCGTTACATGCGCAACTCTCTCTTCCCCCATGAGGAAGCTTTGGACACCAGCCAGGTCAATGACATCATCATCAGGAGCATCGCACTCACACACTGAAAGTTGCGCAGCAGTGCAGCGAATGGCACAACCACCCTGCACAGAGCAAGCACAGTCAGGCTACTGGCAGCAGCTTTGTCAGGCAGTTCGGTATCCAGCCCAGGTGATAGTGGCAGCGCTGCGGGGCCCATTGCAAAACCGCTCTTGTAAAAAATAGATGGGAATGTGATCGTAGGGGCCCACAAGGACTGGGGCCCACCTGGATTTTTCCCGGTGGGCCAGTCCGACACTGTATCTATCTCTCTCTATCTATCTATCTATCTGGTTCTTCTTCCTCCGCCATTGCTGCTTCTTAGGGCGCGCACCCGCGTCTCGTTTCCTTTATTGACTTGGACGCGCTGGCATGATGACGCTGACGCACAAAAGGATGCGATGGTGCGAAAACACCAGGGTATAAAAGGGGAATTCAGTCTTGAGCAAACTGCCCATGATAGGATCTTGTTCCTGGTGCTTTGTGAGCTGTTTTGATTCTGATTCTGGTTTTGACCCCTGCCTGGCTATACGATTATCCTGACTTCTATATCTGACCCTTCCCTGAATATCGACTATCCTTCTGCCGAACCCTTCTGTCTGACTGATTACCCGGTTTTGACCTTTGCCTGCCTGATTACGATTGACTTCTGCCTGCCTTGACCCTGCCTGTACTGACTACGATTCTATTTCCTGTTTTGTACCGTGACCCTCGGCCTAAAGACTCTTTCTAACAGTCGTGCCCCTCTGTCTATCCAGAACCTCAAGTCTTGCACCTCTCCTTAAGTCCTGGTGGCATCCAATTAGCTGAGGCTCCTCCCGAGGCCAACGGGGGTCACACTACTGGTGAAGCACGAGCCGAGACCAGGGTGCTTGGTGTTTGTTCTGGTGTTGGGTGCCGACCGTGACACTATCTATCTATCTACCTATATCTATCTATTATCTATCTCTATCTATCTATCTATCTATCTACCTATATCTATCTATTATGTATCTATATCTCTATCATCTATCTATCTACCTACCTATCTATCTATTATCTATCTCTATCTATCTATCTATCTATCTGTCATCTATCTATCTACCTACCTATATCTATCTATCTATCTATCTCTCTATCATCTATCTATCTATTTATTATCTATCCATCTATCTACCTACCTATCTATCTATTATCTATCTCTGTCTATCTATCTATTTATCTATCTCTAGATAGATAGATAGGAAATTCGGCTCTTCTAGTGCAGAGAGAGCAATTGCGCTCTCTGCACTAGCAACGTGGACCCCCCGCCAACCCCCGTCTGGCGCTGAAGGCGAGTGCAGTGGGGAGGCGGGGGCCGCAAAAACAAAGGCCGTCTTGGGTGGCAAATTGGGTAGGATCGCCCCTGCCAGCCAGACCGTAAAATACCGGCCAGGTGGCAACCCTGGATGCAACAGACACTGTGGAAAGGAAGGCTGATCCTTGTGCCTAAATCTACTCACAGCATTGGCCACTTCCCTCTGCCCACAGCTCCCTACCCAGGACACACACGGCCTGAAACAGTGGATCATCTTCACTGAAAACTGCAAGTCGGGGAACCCAGCTGCACCCACCAGCAAATGCTGCTCCCCCGCTCTTGGATACACTTTTAACAAAGAGATAAGGGGACGTTCCTAGAGCCTGGAGTCTATTTAACCACTGTAAGTTGCCCTTTTATTTGACACTCTCTTCTGTGTGAAGGGAAACAGGAGGGGAAGAGAGAATAAGCTGCAGATTTATATCCCATACACCCAAGGAATAGAGGCTGGTGCCAGTTACCCAGCACCCAAGTCATCTTGCTCCCTCTTGTCAAACTATTCACTGATTTTTTTTTTAGACATTCCAATGAACAAGCATATCATTTTCTCCATTACATCACAATATTAAAAATATTTTTTGTCCTTGCAGCAAATAACGAAATTTCAGTTGTGAGAATATTGCTCTTTATTTGCCTTTTTCTTTTCAGAGCCTATTCCTAAACATCACACCCAACAGAGCAAAGGGGCTTATCTGCCTATTTAGTCTACAGTCGCAGACTCAATTCTAAGCACCACTTTCACTGACAGATCTCCCCCCCCCACCTTAAGGTGAAGGCCTAAGTTTATATCAGAGTCAGCGCTGTGTGTTATTACTAATGGAGGAATAGGCTAGACACCTCTATATAACTACTCCCATCACCCACTGACTCCCAGCATCCCCTGACTGTCTGGCCTCTGGCTGAACAACCCTGACCCCTTATTCTATAGCAATGACATTAATAATAACAGAAAAGTAATAATACAATGTTATATTATATTTAGTATTATTAGTAATATATGTAGCAGGATTGCTTTGGATGCAACCGTGTTTATACTACTAATTTCGGGGGATTTTAACCGCACGCTACGAATTCTTTTGTAACTAATTAAATTGCGACCCAAGGAATTCAGGCTTGATGGCCTTTACCGGTCGCAGGGATTTAAAACAGATAAATATTCTTGAATTCTATGTGTTTAGCTAATTTCCATTTACTTTTGGGTTTTATGGGCATTGGTAGTTTTACAAATAGTTTTACATCGTTGCCTGTTTGAAACATTTCATTTGTTTTTAAAAAGAAACAATTGAAACCAAAAATATTTAGCACAACACTTTGTTTTATTCAGAGTTGATTCGATTATTCAGTGTTATGTAGAAATCATCCGCCTCATCCGATATAAACACAAGGGGAATGTATATTTGAAATCCTTCACTAGAGGGAATTCACAGCGTTTCTTGTTTGTTTAGTTTGAGCGTTGGGTGAGCTTTTTGACACTAGATAAACGGCACAGCTATGATACACCCTAAGAAACTCCACTCTGTAAATAGAAATATTTTCTCTTACCTAAAGAGAGCAGCATAAAATAATATACACACACGTCACTCACAGAGGCACTCGCTCACTATTTCATTCTTATAAATATATATACACACTCACTGGCTCTCATCTCTTCCATTTGTTGGCCTAGAGAAATTGAAAATACAAGAGAGTGAGTTAAGGTGGCCATAGACGCAAAGATCCGCTCGTTTGGCGACATCTCCAAATGAGCGGATCTTTTCCCTGATATGCCATTAACGAGTATGACTATATCGGGGGTAATCTGAACGTTCAGTTGTATGACGAACGATCCGATTATGATGCGCAATGGGCTCCGGCAGGAACGGTCGGGTCAGAATCAAACCTGTCCGATCGACTAAACGACCGATCTCCGCCGGACGAAAGATGTCGGCTCTCTCCACACACGATCCGAACATCGTATGAATCCTTGATTTGTACGATAGGATCTGCGCGTCCATGGCCAGCTTTAGAGTGAAAGGGAGGGAGAGAGAGGGTTCAGTTTATTAGTACAGAGGTTGTGAATACATGGACATCAAGCTAAGGAAGAATTAAAAAGCCGTGAGTTTTTAACTTTTAGAAGGAAAAATGAGGAAAGTTCTGTTTTCCAGTGAATGTTGATAAACTAAAAACCCTTACAAGTCTAGAAATTACGCCAGGGAGCACTTTATGAAAAAAGGACAGTTTTAAGAAAGGTTGAAACAGACCCTTTTTAAAAACTTTTTAGAGAATATTTCCCCCATGAGTGGAGTGAAAGATCGTTGTGTGCTGGGTCGGTGAGTTGTGGGTCGGTGAGATGTAGGTCTGTCACAGTGTTCTGGGGTCTCTCATTCTCCAAGGATAACAGGCCACTTTGCTCATGTGAGCATCTACCTACAGCCCCATGTTACTCCAAATTGGTGCCTATAGTAACAGTGGATAATAGACTCTGGGAAGGGAGTGTGACTGTGGGATAGCAGGTATAGTAGGGAGAGATGGTGCCTATAGTAACAGTGGATAATAGTCTCTGGGAAGGGAGTGTAACTGTGGGATAGCAGGTATAGTAGGGAGAGATGGTGCCTATAGTAACAGTGGATAATAGTCTCTGGGAAGGGAGTGTGACTGTGGGATAGCAGGTATAGTAGTGAGAGATGGTGTCTATAGTAACAGTGGATAATAGTCTCTGGGAAGGGAGTGTGACTGTGGGATAGCAGGTATAGTAGGGAGAGATGGTGCCTATAGTAACAGTGGAAAATAGTCTCTGGGAAGGGAGTGTGACTGTGGGATAGCAGGTATAGTAGGGAGAGATGTGTCTATAGTAACAGTGGATAATAGTCTCTGGGAAGGGAGTGTGACTGTGGGATAGCAGGTATAGTAGGGAGAGATGGTGTCTATAGTAACAGTGGATAATAGTCTCTGGGAAGGGAGTGTGACTGTGGGATAGCAGGTATAGTAGGGAGAGATGTGTCTATAGTAACAGTGGATAATAGTCTCTGGGAAGGGAGTGTGACTGTGGGATAGCAGGTATAGTAGGGAGAGATGGTGCCTATAGTAACAGTGGATAATAGTCTCTGGGAAGGGAGTGTGACTGTGGGATAGCAGGTATAGTAGGGAGAGATGGTGTCTATAGTAACAGTGGATAATAGTCTCTGGGAAGGGAGTGTGACTGTGGGATAGCAGGTATAGTAGTGAGAGATGGTGTTTATAGTAACAGTGGATAATAGTCTGGGAAGGGAGTGTGACTGTGGGATAGCAGGTATAGTAGGGAGAGATGGTGCCTATAGTAACAGTGGATAATAGTCTCTGGGAAGGCAGTGTGACTGTGGGATAGTAGGGAGTTAAGGTGCCTATAGTAGATCCTCAGGTTGTGTTTATAAAAAAAACTTATTTTCCAGTATTCTTGAAAAGAAATCCAAGAATATAGGCTTTACCCAAATTTAATTCCACAGTCACTTTCCATGTGGACACATGACACAATCCATATGTTTTATCATTTTATCCTGACATGTAGAGCCGGCCCTGCCTTCAAATTGTGCCTGTAAATTATCTTCCTTTCTGGTCAATGTTTTTCAGATGAGTTTGTTCCCACACAGCCGGGGGCCTGAGGAACTTTATCAGTCAGGTGTTGAAGTGTTCCACCAAGGGCCACCCCCACAGAGTAATTACACCATCTCCTCTAAGGGAATTCGATTGGGTACTGGTTACAGTCGGCCTTCATTGGGCCTCAGCACTTTTCCAAACTGTTGAAAAGCCGGTTTTATTTATCATTTAAATTCTTGTTGTTTTGGCAGCGGAATCAAACAACCACAATAGAACTGAAGAATTTCATTTAAAACTGCATTGAAATAGACCAATAGTGTATTGCAATGTGTGCAAGTGACACAGGGCTATGTACGTTGCCATTTTGGAACAGAATTTGACCTGGTGGTATCTCCAAGGTTCAATGTCAATAGGTGCAACAGGTAGATCCACCAAAACATGGAGAAGCAGCATTAACCCCCCCACACACACACTTTTCTTTTTTGGGGAATATTTGGGCACATGTTATTAACAGCCCAAACATTATGGTTTTAAGTGCAGTCCAGATGAGTTTGACTCCAGGAGGCAATGTAGATGTTCTCCAGCAAGTGGTTCTCCGCAATGTCCTTTCATCTCTTTCAGTCTTCAGGGTGTCCTTTCAATTCTCTGAGCATTTTTGTCTCTTCCAATAATCTGGGGCTCCTAATCAAGCCTTCATATGTATTTTTCGGCTTCAATCGCAAAGTAAGTTTGATTTGGTCAAGGATCCACTTGTTTGTTCTCTTTGCCACCAAGTCTTCTAAAGTCATCTCCACACTCAACTTTTAAAGGCATCAATACTTTTCCTGTTCTTCTTCTTCATTCATTCATATCTGTATAACGTCATGGAAAGTATCTCAGCCTGGACATTTCTGCTCTATGGTCGGGTAGTTGAAGACCGTTTCTAGGCGATTTGTCCTGGTTCTACCTAGGCTTTGAATGCCGCATCCATTGTTATTAATGATTGATTGAAGGAGACAAAACCGCCTGAGTTCCATTTCTTCACCATCTACTCTAAACCCAACTGTCCTTCCTACTGTCACAACCTTTGTCTTCATCTGATTTATCTGCAGTCCCATCTTTTCTCTTGGTTCATTATAAGAGTCGGAAGGGCTTCTTCATTTGCAGCAATGTGTCAGGTGTCTCTCAGGTATAGCCAAGAAGAAGAAAATCTAGTTCTGCAGACACTGCCGTATATATAGTAAGGGTTTGATGGTTGTGTTGAGCACCTTGAGTTGTGGTCACCATACGTTTTGTTGTGATGTTAAAGGCAGGGCCTCCTTCTGCACTGTTCCTCGGGTGAGCAAGAATTTGAAATGGTTAGTAAGCTTTGACCCATCTCTTGTTGGGCATGACTCGCCAATGGCTTATGAGAGTTCCATTTGGGTAAAACAGATGATCGGGTCTTCATTTAAAGCTCAACAGAGATGCACCACTCTAGGGATTCAAAAATAAGAGTAATGATTCATGATTTACTTTTCAAGGCTTTAGTTCTCCTTTAAGGAAAACCAAAGAATGTGCTGTTTTAGTCATGGATGAGAGAAGACATACAGTATTGGAGAGGATTTGGCTGATCCCTGTCATTTTGCTAGGAAAACGCTGACTGCTGAATGGGGCCTTCATAATTTAGAGGAGCAGCCTATCCAATAAGTGCTTTTTATGGCGGATCAAGAGATAAACACAGAAAAGAATGTAAAGGGAAAGCGACACAGTCATATGATTATGTTTTTGTATCGGTCTACAAAAACATCTCCCCCAGGCGCGTCCCCATCTCCCTCAACATTTCCCATTGTGCGACGCTCCAGCAACTTCCTATTACTGAGAGAAGCTGATGTAAAATCATTGTGACATTTTTTTTCTAAGAGTGAATTTGTAGCTTTATTTCCCCCCCCCCAACAACTGCGATACGGGGGGGGGGATAAAAATGTATTACTGTAATATTCAGTGGCAGCTCTCTAGTTAGTGGCTTAATTATACATAATTCATTAGCAAACATTCTATACCTTAATCATTTTGTGGGGATTTTTTGAGCAGTTTTTCAAGGAGGAACAAAGCCGGCCCACATTGTTTTAAATCATTAACTTTGTAACTGTAAACATTTTTATCAATATTATTAATAAGGTAATAATCAAACACCAACATATTCTGTAGCGCTGTAAAATAGAAGGGTGTATACAGAAAACATACAAAAATCATTACAGGAGGTAAAGTGGACCCTAGTCCATAGAGCTTATGATCTAAAAGATCCTTTGCTTCTCCGCTTTGCTGCCATTAGAGCCAAGGCCACATCAGTCAAGTTCCCTGGACCCTTCCCCCCCCCATGGGGTCTGAATTATTAGTCCACTGGGTGGTGGGCCCTGCCAACAAGTAAAACAGAGTCTTAGTAGAAAAAAGAAATCTCCATGGATGATGGGCAAGGTCCCTGATTTGGCCCGGTAAGTCTCCAATTATAACAAGGTCCCATCCATGATCCATCCAAAACCCCACCCACTTCTCTATAAACCTCATCTCTTTATATGACCCACAAATCGCAATTTTAAATCTTGAAGTCTCCCTTATGCCTCCTCAGTGTTCCGATGCCACCCATTTCATTACAGACTCAGTCACTCCCCTGTAAGCTGCCATTAGGGTGTTCTAGTTCCACCCACTGCTTGAGCCACAGACTCCCTGTCCCTCCCCTGTAAGCTGCCATCAGATTGTTCTAGTTCCACCCACTGTTTGAGTCACAGACACCTTTCCCCTCCCCCTGTAAGCTTCAATCCGAGTGTTCCAGTCCCATCCACTGCTTGAATTTCAGACTTGCTGTCCCTCCCCTTGTAGTGCTCCAAGTTTTTCTTACAGTAAACAAAACTTTGGTCCAGGAGTTTCACTCCCAAAACAACTCAGACACTGAAGTGGGAGTATATATGAAATATTGGGCGGGATCACCAGTTTGTTCTGATAGGTCCCTAATGTACAGGTGGAGTTGGTCTGTTTAGGTTGTGGAGTTCGACTGGTTCAGGATACCCAAGAAATAAGCTTGCACAGGACTGCTCAAGGAGAATCTCATAGAAGACACAGAAGTGTCTCGACAAGTAATCTTGGGTGGTAGGTGGCTAGAACCAGAGGACCAGAGATTCTAGTTTCGTGCAAAGACTACAGCTCTATTTGTTTATCTTTTTGTTAAACTATTGCCTTTGTTATGTCCCTATTTAATGAGGACTTGTCTGATTTTTCTGACATTTGTTATATATGTCTTCATGACTGCATTTTAACAGGCTATGTTTTGATTCTGCTTGTTTTATGGTAAAACTTTAATAAAATATTTGAAAACTGAAGACTGCAGCTCTTCAGGAACTTCTGTAAACTTCACCTCCAAAACGAAGTATTAGGTGTGTAACAGTTTTAATTCACTATAGTAGGCTTAGCATTGTATGTATCGTTTAGGATTGTCAATAGCCATTTTCTTTAGTAAAGTATTATGTGTTATAAGCCATAGTGTGTGTGTTTATTTCCTTGAAATTGACTGCAATTTCTGAACTTAATAGTGTCCTTAGTGCTACACCCCTATCAGTTGCAGCAAAGTGTTCTAGTCCCACCCACTGCTTGAGTCACAGACTTCCTACCCCACCCACTGCAAGCTGTCAGAACCCACGTCATAGGCTGCTGCTTGAATGGAAGTCTCCCAGTATGGTGCAATAAACATTCACATGATGGAAGTAAGTCCATTTTGAAGAACCAATCTGGTGCTCTAGGGCAGGAGTCCCTAACCTTTTTTTTACAAGTGAGCCACATTTAAGTGTAAAATAATGTTGGAGAGCAGCATAAGTATGCAAAAAGTGCCTTGTGTGCCACATAATGGCTGTGATTGGGGTATTGGCAGCTCCTATGTGGACATGAAGCCAACAGGAGGCTCTGTTTGGCAGTAGACATTATTTTTATGCAACTAAACCTTGTCTTTAAGGCAAGAATTAAAAAAACAAGTACCTGCTTGGAGGCCACTGGGAGCAACATCCAAGGGTTGGAGAGCAACACGTTACTCACAAACCACTGGTTGGGGATCACTGCTCTAGGGTAAAGTGAAGAACGTCATACATTGATGCCTTGTATGATCATAACTTCATACTCGTATTCCACATTTTAGATATTATATTATTATCTCCTGATTATTCTAAGCAGTACACTATCTCCCTGCCATGCTTTATACTTCAGTGTGGAAACCTAGAGTGCAGAAAAATAAATGGAGGAGTTAAGACATAGGCATCAAAGCCCATCCAAAGAGGTACAATATGGGTCATTACTTTTACTTTATCACAAGTTCAATGCGGCTTTTGGAAATGCAGGGCTTCAGCAGCCACAATGTAATAAAGACGCAGTTTCATGTAGTGAGTTAATTAGACTTTCTGTAAAATCCTTCAATCCTTCCGTCCGTAGGGGCAGGGCCACTAGCCACTGACTAGGCTCTAACTCAGAACGTCTGCCAGGGAAGATAAAAATAAGGCTTGAATACTTTTATCCAGTAGAACAGTTGCTTCCACGTCTCGCCGGACCAGGCCATAAAATCAGGCTTGTCTCGGTGAATTATGACCACAGTCCTTTTTAAAGATACACAGAGAACTCAAAGCTTTCCCTTAGCTCCATCGCATGTTACAAAACTCCTACGAACTTTCTCAAGTTGAGTTTTCCTTTCTATTGGAAAATGTTTCCTTGGTGTAAGGAACTAGATGGGTGAGGAGTCAGAACAATATGAACTTTATGGATCACTTAATGTTTTTAGGGAAAAATGTGCATCTTTTTTATCTTCAGTTTTGGAGGTTTGACCGTTTCCAATATGTTTTCTGTATGAATATCATTTTCTCGTTTGTTATCTTAACAACTTAAGTTCCAAATTTTTATAGACACAAATTAGCGCAAATGCAATGTGAGGGAGAATGAGTGCTGGCTATATACATTTGGCTATAGTAGCTAAAGAAAGAGCCCAAAGTGACTAAGAACATTGGGTTGGGAAAAGAAAATGATGAAGGCCTATTTGCTCAATATGTTGTTTACAATAGCTAGAGAAAGAGGCCTCAATGAGAAGATTGTGGTTTTTTTGGTTGAAAATACAATGATGAAGACCTATTTGTCCAATATTTTGGCTACAATAGCTAGAAAAGAGCCTTCAGTGTGTGAGAGAGTGAAAACTATTGAGTTGTGTGGTGGAAGATACAACGATGAAGGCCCAGTTGCTCAATATTTAGGCTACAGTAGCTAAGATCAGTAAATGTAGGGAATGAGAGATTGTTGGGTTCTTTGGAGATACAATGAGGATCCAGTTGCCCAAAATTTTGCTTCCATAGCTAGAGAAAGAACCCTCAATGATTGAGTATTGAGAAAAAGGGAAGATTGTTGGGTTGTTTGGTAGAATATACAACAATGAAGACCCAGCTACACAATATTATGGTTACAATAGCTAGAGAAAGATTCCTCAGGGCTTGTTTTTTGTGCTTTTGAATGTTTAGTTTTTTAATTTGTCCATTATTATGGTTATGGTAACATTATTTTCAGACTGGGGAAAGGCCAACCGAAGCCTTTTGTAAGAGACAACTTAAGACCTCGACAAATTCATTTTATCCGTCTTGGATCAACTTATACCATTATTATCTTAAAGGTTCTTAAATGTATCTCCTGTATCAGCCATCACAGCTTTAATATTTAGCTGAAAAGGACAAGCTGTATTTTTTGACACTTATATGTCCTTTCCTGCAATCACAAGCCACTAATATGTACTTATGTGGCTCTGAAAATAAATAGTTCCCTTCAGCATGTATTTACCTTGGTAGTATTGGCCCAAATTAATCATATGTCTTCACATACACCTTTTTCCTGTTCTGTAAACAAGCTCAATATATCAAGCCTTGCTTTATAACTCATTCTGTATCCCTTTAATGATTTTAGTTGCCCTTTGGAGAGCACCTTCAAGAGAATATCCTTTTTTTTAATGAATACAGGTGTATCAAATATTCTATCATTTTACTATGAGAGACAGAATGGAGAGATCACCAAGACCAGTGATGGTCATCTGTGAAAATAACATATAGGCTCAACTCATGGAGAGCTGAATTTACAGTATGTATGGCAACCTAGGATTATAAGCTGTATATCAGTGATATTGAGTTAGTCATGATATAGAGTATCTAGTAGATTGAAGTCAAAAGCTACTGGACTTGGGTAATTTTTCACCACTCATTCAACCAGCGTCTTCAGTTGAATTGGCTTAACTTTTGACGTAACTCTACTAGATACTCTATATCATGACCAGGATGAACCTTCATAAAGTTGACTAATCTCTCAGCCTATAGCCTTGTCATCATTTCAGTCAATGGTGGCATACCCCAGCTACCTCCATTGCAAGTTGAGTCTCACAACTGCCGTCTTACCTCTTCAGGTGCTTTTTTGGTGGTAAGAAGAGGTCCCAGGTTTTCTAGATTACTACTTTACTCTCATACACTATTGTCTCTTAAAAAAGGAACCACATATAACTATCCCTTATTGGTGGCTTTTGACTGTCCTGCAGAAATGCTGCATTTTTTACCCTGTTTACCCCATTCATGATTACCAATACATCAAGAGTCTTCTCTAGCCATGCTAGGGTTGTAAATGCTACTTGCCAAGCTTAGAATCCAATGTAAGATGAAGATACCCAAGCTTAGAATCCAATGTAAGATGAAGATACAGTTTTGGGCTACTTAATTTATCCCATTCCATGTATCTCCTCATTGGCCACAGTCTCTACAGGAATGAATTAGATAGGACGTCCCTAACTGCCCTGTTCCCAACCTCTGAGATTCCAGACACTGAGAATTCACAAGGTTTTAAAAGTTGCTACAGAATGAGGTCAAAACTGATATGACTTAAGGACACCTGAAATGATACGCGACCCTTGTATCACACACCATGCAAAGAATTGAATTTCATATTCTGCCAGCTCAGTTTGGGTCGCTGTCCTCAAAAATATCAGCATTCACCACTGGTTACCCCCAGGCTTATTTCTCTTTAGGATTCTACCAACTCTTATTCGCTGAGCTTTGAAGACAACAAGTGCTTCAGGACAGGTTCTGCAAGCAGGAGTTATGATATCGAGGAGACAGCATTTCCACATTGCCAGGATCATTGTATTTATTGCATCCTAGCCGAACAGCCAAAGGCAGCTGACTAAGAAGAAGCTGCCCGGCTCCCCCACGCTGATTCCTTTCCGCACTTCTCCCAGCTGGAAGTTTCATATCATCGGCCTGTCCAATTGATTGTGTAAGGCAATTAAAGGGAGTGTGTGGGGTGAGACGGTGTAGAGAACCAATTACAGGTTGGTTTTATGCTTGCCATTCACTATTAGGAGGTCAGACATGACAGATTCCGAATAAACACCAAACAACTTCGGCAGGAATGTTGGAGATGGCCCAGATGATACCTTCAGTGGCTCTTCTGTTGAGGGATTATAGTATCTCCTTTTTCATTTGTTCAGGCTTTGTTTCAATTAAAGGCAGGAGAAGCGATGAAAAGCAGTTCAGTTCAGTTACTGAGCTGAATAAAAGATACAAGTGCCTCCAAGTTAAGCCTTTGAGATAGAGGCTGATGATGGCGTCTATGGTGTTGACCTGAAGGAAACAAAAATACTTATTAATTTTGCTTCTAGAGTGGAAAATAATGGAGAAAAAATGACCAATGGATTTAAAGAAAAATAAATGGTATGTACTAATGTGTTCTCTTGCATTAGAGAGAGGCTTCATGGTTACTCTTCGGTAAAGAGTAATTTTCCAGTAGAGCAGTAGATCCCACCCAATGTTTCTATATATCTGTAACCTTGTTATGAGCTAAGGGGGCCCAGCCTGAAGGTCAGTTAGGGGGAGATTTGGGATGAGTGCTTATTTGTACCCTGGGTACCCCTGGAACTATAGCAGGGTGACTGTTACCCCAATGTTTCTATATATCTGTAACCTTGTTATGAGCTAAGGGGGCCCAGTCTGAAGGTCAGTTAGGGGGAGATTTGGGGTGAGTGCTTATTTGTACCCTGGGTACCCCTGGAACTATAGCAGGGTGACACCCCAATGTTTTTATATATCTGTAACCTTGTTATGAGCTTAGGGGGCCCAGTCTGAAGGTCAGTTAGGGGGAAATTTGGGGTGAGTGCTTATTTGTACCCTGGGTACCCCTGGAACTATAGCAGGGTGACACCCCAATGTTTCTATATATCTGTAACCTTGTTATGAGCTTAGGGGGCCCAGTCTGAAGGTCAGTTAGGGGGAGATTTGGGGTGAGTGCTTATTTGTACCCTGGGTACCCCTGGAACTATAGCAGGGTGACACCCCAATGTTTTTATATATCTGTAACCTTGTTATGAGCTTAGGGGGCCCAGTCTGAAGGTCAGTTAGGGGGAAATTTGGGGTGAGTGCTTATTTGTACCCTGGGTACCCCTGGAACTATAGCAGGGTGACACCCCAATGTTTCTATATATCTGTAACCTTGTTATGAGCTTAGGGGGCCCAGCCTGAAGGCCAGTTAGGGGGAGATTTGGGGTGAGTGTTTATTTGTACCCTGGGTACCCCTGGAACTATAACAGGGTGACTGTTTCCTTAATGTTTTATATATATATATATATATATATATATATATATATATGGGAGCAAATTTGCAATGGAGAAAGCATCTTGTTTGCCCATATATACAGAAAGTTAGCCTTCGGCCCCTGATTGCTTCACTTGCCCAATGCTGTTGCACACTAGACCTTTTTGAAGTCCGTATGTGTCTATCCTACAGTTACACTGACGTTGCACAAAGGAGGATTTATTACACGTCTCAGTGTGACGAGTTATGATATCGAGGAGACAGCATTTCCACATTGCCAGGATCATTGTATTTATTGCATCCTAGCCGAACAGCCAAAGGCAGCTGACTAAGAAGAAGCTGCCCGGCTCCCCCACGCTGATTCCTTTCCGCACTTCTCCCAGCTGGAAGTTTCATATCATCGGCCTGTCCAATTGATTGTGTAAGGCAATTAAAGGGAGTGTGTGGGGTGAGACGGTGTAGAGAACCAATTACAGGTTGGTTTTATGCTTGCCATTCACTATTAGGAGGTCAGACATGACAGATTCCGAATAAACACCAAACAACTTCGGCAGGAATGTTGGAGATGGCCCAGATGATACCTTCAGTGGCTCTTCTGTTGAGGGATTATAGTATCTCCTTTTTCATTTGTTCAGGCTTTGTTTCAATTAAAGGCAGGAGAAGCGATGAAAAGCAGTTCAGTTCAGTTACTGAGCTGAATAAAAGATACAAGTGCCTCCAAGTTAAGCCTTTGAGATAGAGGCTGATGATGGCGTCTATGGTGTTGACCTGAAGGAAACAAAAATACTTATTAATTTTGCTTCTAGAGTGGAAAATAATGGAGAAAAAATGACCAATGGATTTAAAGAAAAATAAATGGTATGTACTAATGTGTTCTCTTGCATTAGAGAGAGGCTTCATGGTTACTCTTCGGTAAAGAGTAATTTTCCAGTAGAGCAGTAGATCCCACCCAATGTTTCTATATATCTGTAACCTTGTTATGAGCTAAGGGGGCCCAGCCTGAAGGTCAGTTAGGGGGAGATTTGGGATGAGTGCTTATTTGTACCCTGGGTACCCCTGGAACTATAGCAGGGTGACTGTTACCCCAATGTTTCTATATATCTGTAACCTTGTTATGAGCTTAGGGGGCCCAGCCTGAAGGCCAGTTAGGGGGAGATTTGGGGTGAGTGTTTATTTGTACCCTGGGTACCCCTGGAACTATAACAGGGTGACTGTTTCCTTAATGTTTTATATATATATATATATATATATATATATATATATATATATATATATATAGTCTGAAGGTCAGTTAGGGGGAAATTTGGGGTGAGTGCTTATTTGTACCCTGGGTACCCCTGGAACTATAGCAGGGTGACACCCCAATGTTTCTATATATCTGTAACCTTGTTATGAGCTTAGGGGGCCCAGCCTGAAGGCCAGTTAGGGGGAGATTTGGGGTGAGTGTTTAAAAGAGGTGATAAAAGAGGGAAAAAGAGCGTCATTAATCATGAATGAGATCCACAGCGTGGAATTGCGACTGTGAGTCCAGCAAAAAAAAAAAAAGAATGATTCTCCTTGCAGATGTTTTCTGCCCACTGAATTATTAATAAGCACCAAAAGAAAAGCGAGATGCTTCTTATTTCTGCATTGAAGGGTCCAGGTTGGTGTCAGCGAATAATGTATCAATGTTTGTAAAGAGAAGGTGGCAGCATAATGAATAATACATTTCCTTTTATTACCGATTTGTTTTTAAATGTCCATTTTTATTCTGTTGAATTTGGAGTTTTTTTTAGGACTTGGAGAAAGATTTTATTGGACATCCAGACAGTGTTGTTCTGTTGTAGGAAATGCTTCAGCAGTATTACTCCCATATCCATAAATATAAATGTACAGAGAGATCTCATAAAACTATGGCAGCATAGGTATTCCCTGTACTAAGCACAATTCAGCAGGAACAGTCCCCTAAGTTTGCTCATAGTCTGTACAGAGAGATCCCATAAAACTATGGAAGCATAGGTATTCCCTGTACTAAGCACAATTCAGCAGGAACAGTCCCCTAAGTTTGCTCATAGTCTGTACAGAGAGATCCCATAAAACGATGGCAGCATACGTATTCCCTGTACTAAGCACAATTCAGCAGGAACAGTCCCCTAAGTTTGCTCATAGTCTGTACAGAGAGATCCCATAAAACTATGGCAGCATAGGTATTCCCTGTACTAAGCACAATTCAGCAGGAACAGCCCCTAAGTTTGCTCATAGTCTGTACAGAGAGATCCCATAAAACTATGGCAGCATAGGTATTCCTCTGTACTAAGCACAATTCAGCAGGAACAGCCCCTAAGTTTGCTCATAGTCTGTACAGAGAGATCCCATAAAACTATGGCAGCATAGGTATTCCCTGTACTAAGCACAATTCAGCAGGAACAGTCCCCTAAGTTTGCTCATAGTCTGTACAGAGAGATCCCATAAAACTAAGTCATTTATCTTCAGCAGGAGAATGTCAGGGTGGGGACTAGCAAGCCAATTTGGCATTGAAAAGCGGAAGAATTTTTTTTGTCAATCAGACAAATGGAACTTTTGAGCATGACCCCTAAAGTGATTTATCATTCGGCTGAGATAGGATCTCAGTGACATGTGAGAAATGCAGTGTATTCCCAGCGGAAGGTCACCTAATCAATAGGATGATGAATGCAGCCTGGGATCTCAAAAAAAAAAGACGGATTAAAAGAAAAAGAAAATATTATTATAAACTAATGAAATGACCGGCATTGCTTATGAATGGGTTCACTTTAACATGGAAATTATAAATATGGAAAAATGTGCTGAGGATAAGGGGAAGCTATGTGTGTTGGGCTGAGAACATCCATTCATGTCCATGTTAATGTCGTAATCGCTTCAGTAATGGGAGGACCTCGTATCATCATGGACCAAGTCAAGTTCTAGGAATCCAATATGGTAGCCGTGAGTATATATTAGGCTCCAACAGCTGTTCGACCTCAACATGAGGCATGAAAGGTTCTCTGTGCCATAGCCAAGTGGGAGCATCTCAGCTGGTGTTCTAATCCATTTGCAATTGGGAGGCCCAGATGTATTTGCAGACATTATAATGATCGTCAACAGCCAGATTCTTAAAAATCCAAGATGGCAGCCATGTGTACATTGGCCAAAACTCTCCAATATTTCAAACCTCAACTTGAGCCATGAGCAATTCTATGGCCAAGGCCAAGTGAGAGCTATGTGTGTAGGACTAAGGTCATACCTACCTCAAGTGGTGTCCTAATCCTCCCAGCAATGGGAAGCCCAGATATCATCACAAACTAATGGTGCCCACCAGAAGGCTCTGGGAATCTAACATGGCAGACATAGATGTATACACTAGCCATGGCTCACAAATAAATAGTTGAATGACCATTATTTGAGTAGCCTACCTCCCCTCTGAACTTTCCCTAGGCCTGAGCCTTTCTCTTAATCTCTGCACCCTTGCCATGGATGTCAAAGCTCCTTGGCCCAGTTCTGGCTGCTGGAAAGATGTAGCAATGGATGTGACTGCACAACTTATTTTTTTATTTTCCCCAACAGGGGGGATTGTGGAATCTCATGGACTAATAGTTATGGGCACCCCCCGGATACCAAGTGCAGTGGAAGAGTGAAATACAAGGGGTGGTGATAAAGTGAATTTCATGTTTCCATGGCTGACGTGGAATATCATAGATGGTCCCTTAAGAGCAATTTCGCTCTCGGGTCGGGATTTGTGACACCGGAATAAAATTAAAGCGATTCGCAGAAAAGTCTCCCCGTAGCTGCCTGACACTGCACCGCCTCATCCATAATTGAACATGGGTTAGAATTCTTCATTGGGAAAGGTTAGGCCTCGTGGCCCTACATATGTATAGAACATAGCGGCTGAGAGTTGGGGGAGACGAGAGGCGTCTGCTGATAGCAAGGGGGGGACGGAGAAAGGATTTCAGAGGTGCAAAAGGGTAATGGAATAATTTGTGTGCTTCTCCTGGCAAGATTTTATTATCAGTCACATGGGAACCCAGTAACTTACAGTCAGTGGCCAAATGTCTTGTTATATTATACAACATTTAACTGCCAAGGTGCCAGACAGAGGGGAAGGTGAGGGGCACATACAGAATGAGGAATGTTCCATCCAATACAATTCCTATGGGGGGGGCTTTAGTTCCACTTTATAAATGAAAGTTATTTGCAGTTATGTATTTTTTCTTCTGGCATTGCTAATGATATCCATAATGACTGGAATTATTCAGCAGTATAACAAAGAGATTTCAGTATAAAATGATTTTAAACCTAGAGATAGATTTGCATTTCATTTCCCGGAGTTATTAAAGGCTATTGTTCCCGCCTCCCTTTAAGAAACCCATTAGAGATTGTTGCTCTATTTCCCCCGACACAACATTCATTTCTGATCACACTCACATCGGAACTCTCGAAACAATCCTCTCTGCCTTCCTTCATTCTGTATTTTCATTGTATGTAGTTATCAGGGTGGATTTATATTTATATATCGGCCCCTAATGGCTGATAGATGAGGATCCCCCGGGTTCCAGTCAGTTGATGTGGATTAAATTCTTCTGTTTATTGTGAATTATTCTGCCATTAATGGGATTTTTTTCACAGGAAATTGTGTTTCCTCCGGCTGAATGAGCCCGACATGAACAAGGGAAACAATGTTGGTTTATAATGGAATCTTCTCTACAGATATGTGTACAATATATATATATATATATATATATATATATATATATATATATATATATATATATATATATATATATATATACATATATATAAGATAAAGGGCTGAGCATGTGGGGGTATACGGGAATGAGATTGGAGTTGTATTATAATACAGACATGTAAAAGATTTCAATAGGAACGTGGCTTCATCAACCTACCCAGTTGCATGTTCTAAAACAAATCTCTTGCCTCCACCATCCGGAGAAACTCTCTACCCTAACCCGCCCCTTCCAACCCACACCCGGCCCACCATTCCCCCTCTACTTATAGACCCACCGTGACATCACAAAAGGGGCGGAGTGAGTATAAATTTAGGCGCCAGCAGTGCCAGGTCGTGGGCGGGGAGAGCAGGAGAAGAGCTCAACCCAGACCTGCCCATGAGCCGAAGATTTTGTGCAGGAGCAGAGGGGCCAATCCTGTACAACCTGAGGGTGCCGTGGGTTTCAGGCCGGCCCACACATAACTACAGGATTGCAAAAACTCCCAGCGACGACTGATGAGTAACATCACAACTAGGGATGTAGCGAACCGCCGATAATCTGTTCGCGAACGCCGTTCGCGAACACCGGCAAAAAATGCGAACATCCGAAATCGTTCGATCCAAACGATCGAAGGATTTTAATCGTTCGATCGAACGATTTTCGTTCGAATCGAACGAAAATCGTTCGATTTTAGCGACCGAATGGTCGAACGATTTTGACGCGAACGCCTATTGGCGAACGTCGCGCGACGTTCGCGAACTTGCGGCGGACGCGAACAGCCGATGTTCGCGCGAACAAGTTCGCCGCAGAACAGTCCGCGACATCCCTAATCACAACTAAGGAGTAAAGCAAACCCCCAATAGTGACCCATAATCCTAACCTCCTCTCTCCTTAGACAACACTATTAGAAGCTGCATCACTGACCAATATAGACAAGTAATGGACTTAGGGAGACAGGGGGTAAATTTTAATACAGGTATGGGATCCGATATCCAGAAAGCTCCAATGGCCTTCTCACATACAGTAGACATTTTTTTCCAAATAATACAATTGTTTAAAAATTATTTCCTTTTGCGGTGTAATAATAAAACAGTCGCTTGTACTTGATCCCAACTAAGATATAATTAATCCTTATTGGAAGCAAACCAGCCTATTGGGTTTATTTAATGTTTATATGATTTTCTAGTAGACTTAAGGCATGAAGATCCAAATTACAGAAAGATCCGTTATCTGGAAAACAAGGTCCCGCACATTCTGGATAACAGATCCCATACCTGCCATGATGAAAAAAATGAATGCAGAGTTCTCTTAAAGGGGTTGTTTTTAGTTCAGTTGTTTTCAGATTGTTCCCCAGAAATAAAGACTTTTTTCAATTACTTTTCATTGTTTATTTTTTTACTGTTTTTCTAAAATCTAAGTGTAAAGTTAAATGTTCGTGTTGAATTTTGCAACATTTAGTAGATCCATTTCTCAGCAGCATCTCTGGAGTATCAGCAACTATTGTATCAATTCTAACAGCTGCCTGTAATGAAACCCAGAGATTCTGCTCAGCAGGGACAGAGATAAGAAATGTATCAACTAAATGTATCAATTTAGAACAGTTTAGGGAGTCGGCGACCCCCCCTCCCAGAGCTGCTTTAGAAGGTGAAAAGAGACACTTTACACTTCAATATTAGAAAAACGGTGACACACAGAAAATAGAAAGTCATTGGAAAAAGTGGTTATTTCTGGTGATCTGTCTGAAAACAACTAGTTGTTTCAAGGTGAGCAACTCCATTAAAGTCATACTGACACATCTCTGCTCAAGCCTTGGCCCAGGGCCACCATCAGTAATCATGTGGTCCAATACTACTAAGTTAGCTGGACTTTCCCCACCAGGGGACCCGATTATTATCCACTGGGTCCTGCCAATAAATAAAATCGGATGCTAATGTGGAAAAAATGGCTCTTCCCAATTATGCCCAAACCCTGCCCATTTTTATGACCCCCAAAAAGCAAATCTACATCTTAGGACCTCATATAAGTAATTATAAAACAACTGGACTTGCTTATTCAAGTTGAACTGAAGAAGCTGCTCGGATGAGTAGTGAAACGTCTTCAATAATTACTCAGCAAGTCCAGTTGTTTTATAATTACTTATAATACACAAAAGCCATGAATATCTTGTAAATGATATCCTTATAAACGGTGAGCTCTGATGTCATCAGTTATAAAGGGTGAGTTCTGATGTCATTTCTGTCACGACTCCCTAAAACTTGTGTATTATAATAAATAAAGTACCCCCAGTTGCAAAATATGAGGATATTAGAAGTTACCTCTGAGTTCCATGACCTGTATAAAAACACTCGGCCTTCGGCCTCGTGTTTTTATATGGTCATGAAACTCCTCGGTAACTTATAATATCCTTATATTTTACAAGAGGGGGTACTTTATTTACTATATATTAGATATACCATGACCTGGATGAATGAAACTCTTCATAGTCACATCTTAGGACCCTATAACTGCAGTACCCCCTGCGCCCCCCTGATGGCGACCTTGTGCCTTTATCTATGACAATGAGACTATAATCCCTTGTATCTACTTTGAGTCATGTTGTGCCAATGTAATTGCCTATAAGGGTCGGGGCAGACAGAGCAGGTACAGGGGGATCTTCATCCCTAATGTTGCTGATCTACACCTTGCAGCATGCAGTAAAGCAAAACTCCACCCAATAATTTGCCTAATAAAGTATTATCAGCAACTTCCCAATATCCATTCATTCCTCATTCTCACTGGGTTTATAGTTCTGTGTAACTGTCATTGTGTCTGTCCCTTTCTCTGCACTGCTGCCTCTGACTCCTGATACAACTTCCCAATATCCATTCATTCCTCATTCTCACTGGGTTTATAGTTCTGTGTAACTGTCATTGTGTCTGTCCCTTTCTCTGCACTGCTGCCTCTGACTCCTGATACAACTTCCCAATATCCATTCATTCCTCATTCTCACTGGGTTTATAGTTCTGTGTAACTGTCATTGTGTCTGTCCCTTTCTCTTCTCTGCACTGCTGCCTCTGACTCCTGATACAACTTCCCAATATCCATTCATTCTCACTGGGTTTATAGTTCTGTGTAACTGTCATTGTGTCTGTCCCTTTCTCTTCGCTGCACTGCTGCTTCTCACTCCTGATACAACTTCCCAATATCCATTCATTCCTCATTCTCACTGGGTTTATAGTTCTGTGTAACTGTCATTGTGTCTGTACCTTTCTCTGCACTGCTGCTTCTGACTCCTGATACAACTTCCCAATATCCATTCATTCCTCATTCTCACTGGGTTTATAGTTCTTTGTAACTGTCATTGTGTCTGTCCCTTTCTCTGCACTGCTGGTTCTGACTCCTGATACAACTTCCCAATATCCATTCATTCCTCAGTCTCACTGGGTTTGTAGTTCTGTGTAACTGTCATTGTGTCTGTCCCTTTCTCTTCTCTGCACTGCTGCTTCTGACTCCTGATACAACTTCCCAATATCCATTTATTCCTCATTCTCACTGGGTTTGTAGTTCTGTGCAACTGTCATTGTGTCTGTCCCTTTCTCTTCTCTGCACTGCTGCTTCTGACTCCTGATACAACTTCCCAATATCCATTCATTCCTCATTCTCACTGGGTTTATAGTTCTGTGTAACTGTCATTGTGTCTGTCCCTTTCCCTTCTCTGCACTGCTGCCTCTGACTCCTGATACAACTTCCCAATATCCATTCATTCCTCATTCTCACTGGGTTTATAGTTCTGTGTAACTGTCATTGTGTCTGTCCCTTTCTCTGCACTGCTGCCTCTGACTCCTGATACAACTTCCCAATATCCATTCATTCCTCATTCTCACTGGGTTTATAGTTCTGTGTAACTGTCATTGTTCTGGAAAGCAGCATCTGTCTGTCCCTTTCTCTGGTTCTGTCAGGAGTCGGAACCAGTAGGGTAGAGAACATTAACAGTCATTTTAAAACATTTTTGGGCAGAGTTCCCCTTGAAATGAATCTGTATATCATTCTTATAGACTCCCTGATAGCGACCTATTATTTCAGTGATCATCTCCCACGACAGCAGCTCCTGGTACATTTGGGTAACGGCTTCGGTTTCATTGAAAAATCCATGATCCTAACAAGTAATAAAGTCCCTGGTAGAAGTGCAAAGAGCTTTCTGCTTTTCTACTTATTGTGTTACAGCAAAGAAGTGACTCAAGCAGGAACCGCAGAATAAGGCACAGAAATTACTGATAAAACTTCTCCAATAGAGCCCTATAAAAGGATGTAGTACATAAATGCTTGCTATATATTATCCTTTTATTATCCTACTTACCCCGTTGTCGCTCTGTTTCCAAGTATGCGTACAGCCTTAACCAATCATCAGCCTGCGTTCCAGTTGGATAGGGGATTGTGGCTCTTCCATAGGTCGGTACTTAATTCTCTCATCGGGCTGCATTAAAAAAACATAAATTGATTTTTGGGTTAAAGAGGCACAACAGCAGCAGAAAAATAGCATTAGACATTTTTAAAGGACACGTAAAACTCAAAAAGGAACTCTATACCAGCCCAAGGCACCATAGCCCTTTAACAGGGAAGATCAGTAGCTTCAAAGATGCCCCTAGTAACTTAGGGACCCACTCACTATATACAGTAAATACACAGTATAAAAGCCCCAATTCAAGGCTCAGCTTCTCAGCAGCAGCCCAGGACCCACTGAGCATGTGCAGTGCCACTGACTCACAGAAGATGCCCAACAAGATCCAAGATGGGGAGCTGCTGGGGGAAACTTGATCATTATTGATATCAATTCTGCGGCACCTCTGGGCAGGTACAGTATATAAAATAAACCATTTCTAGAATAGCAGTACTTTTGTAGCCTTACAGACCATTTGTATTATTAGATGGGGGTCAGTGACCCCCATTTGAAAGCTGGAGAAAGTTAGAAGTAGACGACAAATTATTTAAAAAATAATATTTCAAAAAAACAATGAAGACCAATTGAAAAGTTGTTTATAATTATCCATTCTATAATATACACAACTTGAAAGGTGGACCACCCCTTTAAGGAATAAAAGTGCCATTACACGGAGGTTGGGCTGACGGCAGTTTATTATACTCACTGAATGAAGCTTGAAGCGCATCCAGGGTCTCTGTGTTGCTATGAATTTAATTACAGTGAGAACCAGGATATGAGGGGAGCTGTTGGGTTATAGATTTCAAGGGCCTTAGGTATTTAAAGATACCAATCATTCTACAAAGAACAGGGGTAAATGTACAGAGAGATCCCATATAACTATGGCAGCATAGGTATTCCCCTGTACTAAGCACAATTCAACAGGAACAGCCCCTAAGTTTGCTCATAGTCTGTACAGAGAGATCCCATAAAACTATGGCAGCATAGGTATTCCCTGTACTAAGCACAATTCAGCAGGAACAGCCCCTACGTTTGCTCATAGTCTGTACAGAGAGATCTCAGAAAACTATGGCAGCATAGGTATTCCCTGTACTAAGCACAATTCAGCATGAACAGTCCCCTACGTTTGCTCATAGTCTGTACAGAGAGATCCCATAAAACTATGGCAGCATAGGTATTCCCTGTACTAAGCACAATTCAGCAGGAACTGTCCCTAAATTTGCTCATAGTCTGTACAGAGAGATCCCATAAAACTATGGCAGCATAGGTATTCCCTGTACTAAGCACAATTCAGCAGGAACAGCCCCTACGTTTGCTCATAGTCTGTACAGAGAGATCTCAGAAAACTATGGCAGCATAGGTATTCCCATGTACTAAGCACAATTCAGCAGGAACAGTCCCCTCTTTTAATACAGAAGGCTGAGATATCAGCAGCACGTCTTTCTGCTGTTGTGAGTTGTAACTCAACAACATCTGGTTGGCCATTTTCACGAAGAGTCATGAGGTCAATGCCCTTTGTGCCCTGCCCCCAAACCCGCCCTATTTAAAAGGAGCCTCTCAGGTAAGAATGGCCAATCCAGGCAGTATCTCAGTGATAGTGACCGGTCATTAGAGAAACTGAATATAATTCTCCCTCATTGCCGATTCACGGATTAAGAATTTTTGAAGTCAGCAAAAAAGTCTCATTTCCAGTTCATGGCTGAGCAAAACCAGATATTTATCTGTAATTAGTGAGAAACGTGTGTGACGGCCGCTGCCCCCCCTCCCCCACCACTGGGCTGTACATGGGAAGGAGCGGCTTTATATTTCTATATGGTGGGACCCACTGTACATAAAGGCAGAAGGAAAGAGTTTTTAATCACTTGTGAGGGGCAGGAGCCCAAGTCCCATCCTTGTGATTTAAGGTTTCGTTCTGCTTTAAATTGAGATCAACCTTGTAACTTCCCCAGCTCCAGAGACAAGAGGAAAGTGTTGGAAGGGTTACTGCCTGCCCCTTATTAACCTACTTATGGCTAGTGATTTGCTGTATTTTGTGCCTCCACTACTTTATTTACTTCATTTACCTACGTGGCCACTTAGTGGATCAGCCCATAGCCACACTCCCAGGTAATTGTCTGCTCATGTCGTTGGTCGCTGACGCTCTAATACTGAGACAAAGAGAAGATAAATGATCCCAGATCTCCAGCAAAGCCGACGTGAGAGCCGCTGAATGTGCATCTTCCAAAACTAACAGAACATCCGTAGCCTGAACTCCAAGCAAGTGGGGCATGAACTGGTCATTAGTCTCCTTCTTATTTGCACCTTAACCCTTGTCTGACCAGAGAGGCATCACCTCCCACTCTCAGTTGCCTCAGGTCCTGTACAGAGAGAGAAAGAGAGAGTTACATGGAATAGACTGTCCTAAATATGTGACATTAATTAACTGCAGTCACACGGCACCGGGAAGACTTATGAACCCAACTGCCCAATGGATGTTCTGCTCTGTGTTATGAAAGGGGAGTTTATTAAAGGTAAATCTGTAACCTTGTTATGAGCTAAGGGGCCCAGTCTGAAGGTCAGTTAGGGTGAGATTTGGGGTGAGTGCTTATTTGTGCCCTGGGTACCCCTGGAACTATAGCAGGGTGACTGTTACCCCAATGTTTCTATATATCTGTAACCTTGTTATGAGCTAAGGGGGCCCAGCCTGAATGTCAGTTAGGGGGAGATTTGGGGTGAGTGCTTATTTATGCCCTGGGTACCCCTGGAACTATAGCAGGGTGAAATCCCAATGTTTCTGTAACCTTGTTATGAGCTAAGGGGTCCCAGCCTGAAGGCCAGTTAGGGGGAGATTTGGGGTGAGTGTTTATTTGTGCCCTGGGTACCCCTGGAACTATAGCAGGGTGACTGTTACCTCAATGTTTCTATATATCTGTAACCTTGTTATGAGCTAAGGGGGCCCAGTCTGAAGGTCAGTTAGGGGGAGATTTGGGGTGAGTGTTTATTTGTACCCTGGGTACCCCTGGAACTATAGCAGGGTGACTGTTACCCCAATGTTAATCTGTTGGTTTTGATAAGGGGGGGGCAGTTTCAGAGATACCAGGAAAACTGTCAGTTAATGACAGTTTATAGAGATATTTATTGGCGTGTATCAGGGACAGGGACCTTTTCATCCTTCCTATGAGACTTTTCACATAACAATCAGTGGATAGAAATGTAGCAAGTGTTTCACCTTCAGATCAGTTAATGTTTCTCATTTTAACGAGGAGCAGAGCAAACGAGAGGCCCTGAGCAGGAGAATGTTCTGGAAAGAATAATGAAGTTGGCTCGTGCGCTTCTGTAAATACTTTGGGCATCTCACTTGCTGATCCCTGCAGCTCCCCTGGCAGCTCCAACTCTCCGTAATCCATCAAGGGAGACAGATCTCTGCCTGATCTTTTCCTTCCCTTCTCCCAGTCTATTTGAGTTTCCTTCCTGCAAACCGGAATGTGCCGCCTTCACTTCCCAAGGTCAATGTCAGCTCTGCTGTCTAATTACACTTTCTTCTTATTAAAGCTTCTCACTCACGTCTCCTTATGTGATGTGACTATTCCTACTAATCCCTTTCTCATTAGGGGAAATTAACAGAGCAGACAGTAAACCTTCCAACACTTTCCTCTTGTCTCTATATATTAGGTACCTATCTAGTGTTACCAATCCCTATTTCTGTAGGGAAATGAGAGAGAGCAGACAGTAACCCTTCCAACACTTTCCTCTTGTCTCTATATATTAGGTACCTATCTAGTGTTACCAATCCCTATTTCTGTAGGGAAATGAGAGAGAGCAGACAGTAACCCTTCCAACACTTTCCTCTTGTCTCTATTTATTAGGTACCTATCTAGTGTTACCAATCCCTATTTCTGTAGGGAAATGAGAGAGAGCAGACAGTAACCCTTCCAACACTTTCCTCTTGTCTCTATTTATTAGGTACCTATCTAGTGCTACCAATCCCTATTTCTGTAGGGAAATGAGAGAGAGCAGACAGTAACCCTTCCAACACTTTCCTCTTGTCTCTATTTATTAGGTACCTATCTAGTGTTACCAATCCCTATTTCTGTAATTGGGCTGCAGAGCAGGGAACAGGGAGGCAATAATGCCGGTGTCTCGGAGCTTCTCATAGAAAGATACAAGTGAGAGCAGTTTAGTAGATGGAAACCCACAAAGCAACTGACGCTATTAAAAGATCCGGAGATATAAGTCCTCTCGGAGGGGCAGTTTATAAAGGAGAGGGAGTTGCAGTTAAGTAGAGGGGCACGTGGGGATTTTCCTGGCTGCACAGATAAAGATCATATTAAATGATACAATACAGGGTTTATTCTTGCTGTGTCGGCGGCTTTTAGTTGCCTATGGGAAGAGAGATAGAGAAAGGGGCACAGTACTGATATGTTTAAAGGTCCATGATCCCCATTATAATATGTGGAGTAATTAGGGACCACTTGCTGAACTCCGCTTGATATTCACAACCCCATTGATCACCGATTTGATCTCCGAATGTCCCCTCTCAGTTGCAGCCAAGGTACTTAACTCTGCTGCCGACCCTAAATTCCGGCTCTGATTATGGCTCGTTAGGGTAATTCTAGATTGGGAAGTGCCGGGTGCTCAGTATCAGTATTTAGGCACAGCCAAGGGCACCGATATGGCCCCTTCTTTGCACCATTTTATACTACGCTCATTCTTCATTAGACTTTATTTACAAAGATTTTGTAAGTCAGAAAAGCTGGATTATTACCCTTTGGGCCTTGTGATTGTGGGTGCACCTTCTGTATCTATTAAGGGCAACAATGTGGAACAGATCAGGATTTAAGGACAGGCACTCACAGTTGCAGATAGCACAGAAAGGTGCAAAAAGCTAAAAACACAACGGTTTGCACATGTTTTATACATTTTACCCCTTGAAGTGGTTGTTCACCTTTAAAATAACTGTTAGTAGATGTTGAAAGGGATATTCTGAGACAATTTGCAATTGGTTTTCATTTTTTCCTATTTGTGGTGTTTGAGTTATTTAGCTTTATATTCAGCAGCTCTCCAGTTTGCAATTTCAGCCATTTGGTTGCTACTTACCGTAGCAATCATACACTGACTTGAAAAAGAGACTGGAATATGAATAGGAGAGGCCTGAATTGAAAGAGGAGTAATAAAAAGTAGCAATAACAATACATTTGTAGCCTTACTGAGCATTTGTTATTAGATGGGGTAAGCGACCTCCCATTTGAAAACTGGAAAAAGTAAGAAAATGACAAATAATTCAAAAACTATTTTAAAAAAAAGTTAATTAGCCATTCTATAAATTAAGGACGCACTGAATCCAGGATTCGGTTCGGGATTCGGCCTTTTTAAGCAGGATTCAACCTAATCCTTTTGCCCGGCCGAACCAAAATCCTAATTTACATATGCAAATTAGGGGTGGTAAATCACAAAACAAGGAAGTAAAAAATGTTTCCCTTCCTATGCCTAATTTGCATATGCAGTTTGGATTTGGTTTGGTATTCGGCCGAATCTTCCGTGCATCCCTACTATAAATACACTAAAAGTACTAAGGATGCACCAAATCCAGGATTCGGCCATTTTCAGCAGGATTCAGATTCGGCCGAATCCTCATTCCAGCTGAACCGAATCCGAATACTAATTTGCATATGCAAATTAGGGACGGAGAGGGAAATCGCGTGACTTTTTGTCACAAAACAAGGAAGTAAAAAATGTTTTCCACTTCCCACCACTAATTTGCATATGCAAATTTGGTTCGGTATTCGGCTGAATCCTTCATGAAGGATTCGGGGGATCAGCCGAATCCAAAATAGTTGATTCGGTGCAACCCTAAAAAGTACCACCCCTGTAACGCTCGGCAAGTTGCACTTGGAAGCCACTAGGGGGCAGCAATCCTGCCGCTAAGAGAGGCAACCAGCAAGTAACTTGCCCTTTATTTGTCAGTCCCCTCCATTGCTTATAGTGGTAATTTAAAGGCGCAGGCCCCTATTTATTACATAAACTGAAGCAAAATCATATTTTATTTTCTGGACATGAAACTTCCCCGGCGTCTCTTCTCATCTCCTCAAACACAATTCTCTGGCTCAGGTTTCCCTGCTAGAGATCAGGACCAATCATCTCAGAGAAACCCCTCTGTGCTGCTTCTCTCATTGGGTTTATGTCACATTTATCCAACGTCTGCAGCCCCCCTGCACGTGCCAAGCAGCCCCCCTGCATGTGCCAAGCAGCCCCCCTGCATGTGCCAAGCAGCCCCCCATTTGGTGCAAGAAAAGGAAAGGCTGATGCAGCAGATTATATAACATAATGCAGCGTGGCTATGGCTACATACAGAAAGCAATATTTACTGACAGCGACATGCGCAATAATTTACTTTTAATACAATCAGGGCTGCGTCTGGGGTTTATACCAGGAGGACAATACATTCCCGTTTGCTGATTCTTTGTCCTGCACTAAGGGGGGGGGGATCACATCTGCGATCCAGAAGGTCCCCCCTTATCCTTTCCCTCTCCCTGTACCCAAATGGAGCATATAATGATGCCAGTAATCTCCCATAGAGCTAATGAGAACATCTACCCTGTGGCTAGAGGGGGCATAGGGACCCCAATTAATGGACAATCTCAATATACATTGATAAAACAGGACAATCTCTGGATATGTTGGGGGCCCTAAAATTCATTTGCTGTGCGACCCAGAATCCTCTAGTTGCACCACTGTTCATGATGGTAGCGACACTACTGTACTAGGGTTCATTTCTAGGAGGGATGCACCAAATTCACTATTTGGGATTCAGCTAAATCCTTAGTGAAATCCTAATTTGAATATGCAAATTAGAGGCAGGAAAGGAACAAGTGGAAAAAACATTTTGATTTCATTGTTTTGTGACGAAAAGACATGCGATTTCCCTTCCTGTACATAATTTGTATATGCAAATTTGGATTCGATTCGGCCAAGCAGAAGGATTCGGCAGAATCTAAATCCTGCTAAGAAAAGGCCGAGTCCCGAGCCGAATCCTGGATTTATAATTTATAGTGAGGTGCAACTCAGCGCACAAAATTGCGCCTTTTAAGATGCTGCACTGTGCCGGATGCACCCAGCTTGGCATATCAGGGCAATGTTTGGGCAGAGGGGAACAGACTTTAAGCACCGGGTGTCTGAATCCAGACTACAGAGCCCCTATACATGGCACTCAATATTGGATACTCGGAGCAAGTCCCCCACCATTGGGTACAAGCACATTGTGATGGATTATAGCCGTTATATTGGAAATCTGGGAAAGAATAGGGTATTGTGGGTAAGTAACAGGATTTATGCACTATAGTTTGGGAATAGCTGTACAAATAGCCTGTGAAGGGATTGTCATGGGGCCCAGAGAACCCTTATTATTGACCTATTTGGCCCCTGGGAGAAAGGGTCGGCCAACAAGTACAATGGAGCCTCCAACTGAAAAACAATCCAATATACAGTCATGACCAAGCTGTAGACCCACTTAACTTATATTATGACAAAATCCCACCCATGGTCCACCCAAATCCCACCCACTCACCTGCAAGCCCCACCCCCTTTGTGACCCATGCATCACAGTTTTACTTCTCTTCCTTTGTCAGTACCCCAGGCTAAATGGAGTTTATTAACCCCATCAACACAAATGAGACTATAGGGGGTCTTTAATAATGCCAAGGTATTAAGGGGTGCAAAATTGCAGAGCCAGCCCAAGTTGTATTGGGGCCCTCAACCCTGGTCAGTCCACACCACCGGGCCACAAATACCCCTGTGATAGTCAAGCCAACTTCCCCCAGAGCCCAGCTAAACCCCTGCTATAAGGCAGTCAGTAAGTACAAGTATATAATACAATGAATTGTGTGGCTGCAGCTTAGATGTTGTTTATACAGAGCTCATTTTCTCCCTTTAAACAAAGGGATATAATGTGTATTGGGAAGGGCTGGGGGGAGTGAGTTGATGGAAAAACAGAATAAAAACATAAACACGGGATTTAAAATATTTCTTTATTTATAAATAATATAATTCATAATATTTAATGGGATTAAAAAACATATATATATTTTTTTTTTTAAATGAAAGAACATGCAGAATATATATTTAGCACAAGTCTTATTTATTGTGCTTGTGTTTAACAGTGGTATATGGAGTGTATACTGTCCCTTTAAACAGCAGTAAGACCCCCCCCCCAGAACAAAAATTTAGGGAAAAAGCTTGAGGAATTTTCGTTACCATAAAAAGGTGCACTTCCCCTTTATTTATGAATGCCAGAGAATACAATGTGTATTTAATCTGCAGATTCCCCCCTCTCTCTCTCTTATTCCCGGGCTCCGTATATTAAAGATAATAAAAAATAAATCAGATGTCGTTGCTCCGCTAAAAATGACTTTAATTCCAGGTTGGGCGACTGATGGACAGACGGAAACAGATAAAGCAGCAGGATTCATTCTCATTGCCTTCTTGCACCTAAACTTAGCTCTGGAATTCACACGGTGCATTCCCTGCGACCTGGAGTCACAAACTGCAGTGTCCTGAGCTCTAAGCACCAAGCAGTGATCTGATCTTTAGATCTCCAGCAACCTGTCCCTACATGGATTGCTCAGGCACCTCAGCTGTATAGAAATAAAGAGAACACAAGGGATGATGATAGAGGACAGTCTGCACATATCGACCTTTGGGAACATTTCCCAATCCTTTAGGCTCCCCATGTAATGCCCCCCTTTGTTTTACTGGGAAGTGTTAGACTCTTGGATTTGAAGCCCCTCTGCTTTCTTTAGTGGGTGAGTCCAACACATGACAGTAAAAAATGGGGGTGCATTACATAGTGAGTTTTAGGGGGGGGGGGTAGTCCTACTTCTCATATAGGCAGACTATCAAGGTCTCCTTTCCATCATTGGGGAGAAAACAATAAAAAGTCAGGTATCTTTCCCCTTTAATAGAGAAGGACAGGAATGGTGGAGCTCTCCATGGTGCTGATTTTGACTTTACAGGGTTCCATTGGGCTTTTACAGAATTAAAGACTGACTGATTATTTAAAAAGAAGTACAGGTGTGGGATCTGTTATCCAGAGTGCCAAGGACTTGGGGTTTCTGGATAAGGTTTTTTTTTTCCTGTAATCTGGATCTCCAAATCTTTATCAGAAAGGTCTATATAAATACACCAGTAAACACTCAAAGTAATGCTGCTCCGAGTCCTCTGTTAATAGAAACACCACATTTCTTTCCTTCTATTGTGTACTCATGGGCTTCTGTATCAGACTTCCTGTTTTCAGCTTAAACCTCCAGGGCTAGGGCTTGAGCATGCTCAGTTTGCTCCTCCCTCCCCTCCCATCCCTGCTGTAATCTGAGCCCAGAGCTATGAGTGAGCAGGGAGAGACTGAGGCAGGAAGTGATATCACACCAAGCTAATATGGCAGTTGCTATCCTAAACAAACAGAGGCTTCTAGAGCTGTTTACTCAGGTATGGTATTCTGCAGAGTAAATATAGTGTTATAGCTTGTACTATTGTGGCAAATCTATTGGCAATAAACTGCTTTGTAGCTTTCCTTTCCTTTTTCCTTTAAAGGGGTTGTTCACCTTTACATTAACTGATATACAGAGGGATATTCTGAGACAATTTGCAATTGGTTTTAATTTTTTTGAGTTATTTAGCTTTTTATTCAGCAGCTCTCCAGTTTGCAATTTCAGCCAACCGGTTGCTAAGGTCCAAATTACCCTAGCAACCATGCATTGATTTGAATACTGGAATGTGAATAGGAGAGGAACTGAGTAGAATGATGAGTAATGAAAAAGTAGAGATAACAATATAATTGTAGCCCCCCCCCCAATTGAATGCTGAAAAGAGTCAGAAGAAGAAGGCAAATAATTCAAAAACTTGAAAAAGAAAAAAACAAAGACCAATTGAAAAGTTGCTTAGAATAGGCCATTCTATAACATACTAAAGGTTAACTTAAAGGCTACTAAATGCAAACATAAAAATGTAACCAGTAGGATTGTTTTGCCACCAATAAGGATTGATGCAGTAATATTCCCTTCAAATAAAATATGCCTGGGGCATGTATGGGGCCCGAGGTGTAAGTGCAAGTAGAAAGGGGAGCAAAAATGTAAATCTAGATGACAGTTGGTGGTATGTTGGCAGTTGGCACCATGAGCTCTCCTGCAGGGCTGGAATGAAGGAAAGGCAAGAGAGGTGGCTGCCTTGGGTGCAACAGAGATTATACACTACCATGAGTCCCTGCCCTAGTGGATCTTACCAGCTAAAGCCCCAATAAATATGTAGGGAAAGTATTAAAGGGGTTGTTCACCTTTAATTTAGAGGCAGACTCCCATGGTCTCCTTTCCATCATTAGGAGGAATAGGAGGATATTTCCCTTTAATGGTCAGACAAGGGCAGGAATAGTGGAGCTCTCCATGGTGCTGATTTTTGCCTTACAGGGTTCCATTGTGCTTTTACTGCACTGAAGACGGATTATGTAAAAAGAAGTACAGATATGGAATCTGTTATCCAGAATGGCAGGGACGGTTTTCAGGATAAGGGTTTTTTTGTGATCTGGAAGTTTGCAATTTCAGCCAAGGTCACTAGGGTCCAAATTACCCTAGCAACCATGTATTGATTTAAGAGACAGGAATATGAATAGGAGAGGCCTGAATAGAAAGATGAGTAATAAAAAGTAGCAATAACCATAAATGTGTAGCCTTACAGAGCATTTGTTTTTTTAAGATGGGGTCAGTGACCCCCATTTGAAAGTTGGAAAGGGTCCGAAGAAAGTGGCAAATAATTCAAAAGCTAAAAAAAAAAAAAGAATGAGAGAGAAGGATTAACCGGCAGACACCAAGCTCCAGACCCCGTGTCAGCCGATTTCTATCTCTGATAATCTCCTGTAGCGACACCCATTATGCCCGTACCCCTCAATCACACTGCCCAGCCCCTGCTAATTGTACATTCTCCTGTCTTTATGCAAAACTGTCAGTCAGCAGGAAAGAGACTGACTGACAGTTTTATACCCTCATACTGTACTGTCTAAGGGAATCAATATGGCACCTCCCTCCTCCCATATGTATAAATACAAATATACAGAGAAGGAATGTTCTGGGCACACAATAAGCTATACCCTCATACTGTACTGTCTAAGGGAATCAATATGGCACCTCCCTCCTCCCATATGTATAAATACAAATATACAGAGAAGGAATGTTCTGGGCACACAATAAGCTATACCCTCATACTGTACTGTCTAAGGGAATCAATATGGCACCTCCTCCCATATGTATAAATACAAATATACAGAGAAGGAATGTTCTGGGCACACAATAAGCTATACCCTCATACTGTACTGTCTCTTAAAAGGAATATAAATGAACTCACCCAGTCTATACACACAGATTGTACTGATGGGGATCCCAGGAGAGGGTGATAGTTTTGCACCGGTGCAGTAAGTGAGTTGCTTAATGGAGTAAAAGCTCAATGTGACACGTTAATCTCTAATAAAGGAGAGAGGAAAAGATCAATCCCCAGTCCTAATAAACGTCAGTTTGCATAAGCTTGTGGCCCTCGTCCTACAGACCCCCCACTGTCCCCCCTGCAGGAGACTGGGTTTATGGGAAGTGACATTTAGAAGCAGTGGGGATTGATTTCTGCCTTTGGTGTTGAATGTAATATAAGAGCAGAGCGTCTTAACTTCTTTGGCTCAGACCTGGGAGCAGCTTTACAGCCCAAGATTTGTTGAGTCTAAATCGGAACATCTCAGGGTGCACCAGCACCCACACCCAGACTGGGCAAGGAACATGAAGAAAGATGGTGGCATTGCGCTCCCTTACCCTGTGCATTTCTTATAAAAGAGGTGTTCCAGCCGGGGGCAGAGAGTTCTATTTGGCTCATTGTAACAAATTAGCACCTTTCCCTCAAGGTATTTAAGGTTTCCTTGTCCGTAATGCATATGGGTGCTTCCACGGGTGCTTGTATGGCACCTTCCATGGCAGAGAGAGAGGTAGGGATTTTGACTGTTCCAAAGCAATGCAGATTCTATGAGTCCACTCTCACATAGGAAACAAGTGCTATCAATAAAGGGAATGTTGCCCTTTAATTGTTATATAGGGGAGTCACTGGAACCAGTAACAGCAGGGCAGGTAAGTACCCAATACTCACAGCCTAGTGCCAGGGGTGAACTCTATTCCCAAACCCCTTTCTCTGAGCAAATAATGAGCCTTTGCAATGAGTCTAGAACTCCCTGCAGCCTGCACCGGGCACCGCTATGCCAAGTGATACAACTGTGATGCAACCAGCTGTGTCTTTAAGATTGGACTAATTTGTAATGTGTTTATCGTATTCGTGACGGGGACACAGCAAAGGCAAGTGTTTTATGGTAATGACAAGAGAGGGATTGTGGGTAGAGAGACCCCATTGTTGAACATTGCAATGAACAGGCTGAAAGCCAGGAATTTATGCTGCCATAGTTTTATGGGATCTCTCTCTCTACAGACTATGAGCAAATGTAGGGGCTGTTCCTGCTGAATTGTGCTTAGTACAGGGAATAACTATGCTGCCATAGTTTTATGGGATCTCTCTGTACAGACTATGAGCAAATTTAGGGGACTGATTCTGCTGAATTGTGCTTAGTACAGGGGAATACCTATGCTGTCATAGTTTTATGGGATCTCTCTGTACAGACTATGAGCAAATTTAGGGGACTGATTCTGCTGAATTGTGCTTAGTACAGGGGAATACCTATGCTGTCATAGTTTTATGGGATCTCTCTGTACAGACTATGAGCAAACTTAGGGGACTGTTCCTGCTGAATTGTGCTTAGTACAGGGAATACTATGCTGCCAGAGTTTTATGGGATCTCTCTGTACAGACTATGAGCAAATGTAGGGGCTGTTCCTGCTGAATTGTGCTTAGTACAGGGGAATAGTAATAGAAAAACAGTGTGAGATCCATCTGAAAATTGCACTTTGCACACATTTTAAGGTGGCCATACACGGGCCGATAAAAGCTGCCGACAGACCGAGTCGGCAGCTTATTTGCCCGTGTATGGGGGCCCCCGACGTGCTTCCCCGATCGAGATCTGACCGAAAGTCCGCCAGATCTCGATCTGATGGGATTGAAAATCCCGTCGGATCGCGGCCGCATCTGTTCGTTGATGCGGTCCCGCGATCTGACCGCCCGTTTGCGAATGCTAGGATCCTATCGTTGGGCCCTAGGGCCCACGATCGGATCAGCCCGATATTGCCCACCTCAAGGTGGGCATATCGGAGGGAGATCCGCTCGTTTGACGACATCGCCAAACGAGCGGATCTATCCATGTATGGCCACCTTTAATTGAGGCTTATGGTCTGAGAGCTCTCTGTATTACTTCCCCTTTAAATTCCTAAAGCTTTACATATTTCCAGGTCCCTTTATGTTACATTTCTAATTCTTCTCACATTTCTTCCTCTAATTGAATGTGCTGCACGGAATCAAGAGTGGTACAATAGAATGATAATAATAATGTTACTTGCCATGATTGTGCCCAACAGGGATGTCAGGCAAAAAAATAATGGAAATGATTCTGAGCACCATCAAGCCATGGGGGGAAATAGCCGCCGGATTCAGTGAGATCTGTCCCCCCCCCAAACATCACTGCCAATCATTCCCCTTCCCAACAGTGCGGCTGTTCCTACACAGAACTAGTTAATAAAGTTGCCCACCCGGACGTAACTTTAATCAGCCCCCGCCAGCTTCCTCCAAGTCTTCATGATTGTACCACACAAATGCCAACACTCAGCGACTGCCAAGTCTGAGCCAACGTCTTCATTTCACAATAAACTGTTAGTAATGAATGTGTCATATAGGGAGATTTAAAGGGGAAACATAAGCTGAATACTAGTTGGTTTATAGATAAAGGTATTATTATCCCACTACTATAGGCACCATCTCTCCCTACTATACCTGCTATCTCACAGTCACACTCCCTTCCCAGAGACTATTATCCCACTACTATAGGCACCATCTCTCCCTACTATACCTGCTATCCCACAGTCAAACTCCCTTCCCAGAGACTATTATCCACTGTTACTATAGACACCATCTCTCCCTACTATACCTGCTATCCCACAGTCACACTAACTTCCCAGAGACTATTATCCACTCTTACTATAGGCACCATCTCTCCCTACTATACCTGCCATCCTACAGTCACACTCCCTTCCCAGAGACTATTATCCCACTGTTACTATAGACACCATCTCTCCCTACTATACCTGCTATCCCACAGTCACACTCCCTTCCCAGAGACTATTATCCACTGTTACTATAGACACCATCTCTCCCTACTATACCTGCTATCCCACAGTCACACTCCCTTCCCAGAGACTATTATCCACTGTTACTATAGGCACCATCTCTCCCTACTATACCTGCTATCCCACAGTCACACTAACTTCCCAGAGACTATTATCCCACTGTTACTATAGGCACCATCTCTCCCTGCTATACCTGCTATCCCACAGTCACACTCCCTTCCCAGAGACTATTATCCCACTGTTACTATAGGCACCATCTCTCCCTACTATACCTGCTATCCCACAGTCACACTCCCTTCCCAGAGACTATTATCCACTGTTACTATAGGCACCATCTCTCCCTACTATACCTGCTATACCACAGTCACACTCCTTTCCCAGAGACCATTATCCCTATTATACTTTTTTTGTGGAATAATGTTTGTCAGTCAGAAATGAATACAATATGTTGGGTGCTTCAGTGAATGGTTATATTACATGTGCAGTTCCACTTTATCTCTGACTGTGCCGCGTGGAGCAATTTATAAACCAAATGACACAGAAATAAATATATTTTCCTAATATATTTGCAGACAAGCTGAAGTCGGTATGAGTTTCTGAACGTCTTTCTTTGTGTCTGTTTAGTCAGAATGAAATAGTTCCTCATTGTTTCCCTTTCATTTTCTAGTGCAGATGTTTAAACATGTTTATTACCTTCCCAATAATTGTGTCATTTTTCTTGTCACATGGTTGTTTTTTTATTTTATTTTATTTATTTATAAAAAAATATTGTAATGTTACATTGCTGGAAATGTATAAATGAATTAACAGTATCAATACACTATTAATTTAGCTTAGACTCAGTTGTGTTCATAAATGATCCCAGAAATCTGTCTGTTTGCTCGTGAGTTACTCCGCTGACAATCACCTTTGGATTGTGAATTGCAAGTTATTTTTCCATCTCTGGACGTTGAATAATTTGCAGTGATTTTGAGGTTGCGCTCGTGTTACACAATTGAGTTACAAATGATTTTGTGATTCATTTTGCCTTGTACCATCACATGATAAAGTTTATTACATTACAGAAGGGTATTAGGATTGATTTTGTGTGTCTGTGAGTTACACGACAAACTGCTATAGATGTGACTCATGTTGGTATTTATGTTCTTGAATATTTTACTGGGAAACTTCACTGAAATTATAAAATCCCTGAATCTCTCTGCTCCTGACTCTCTCTCTCTCTCTCTCTCTCTCTCTCTCTATTTCTCTATCTCTATTCCTGACACCCTCTCTTTCTATTCCAGAAACTTCTCTCTCTCTCTCTCTCTTTCTCCTCCTCTCTCTCACTCTCTCTCTCTCTCCCTCTCTCCCTATTCCTGAACCTGACTCACACTCTCTTTATTCCTGAACCCAACTCTCTCTATTCCTGAACCTGGCTTTCTCTCACTTTTTTGCTCTCTCTCTCTCTCTCTCTCTCTCTCTCTCTCTCTCTCTATCTATCAACTATCTATCTATTTAAAACAATAACTATAGAAATAAACGATCAACCTAGACACCTTTCAATATCTCTCTCTCTCTCTCTCTCTCTCTCTCTCTCTCTCTCTCTCTCTCTCTCTCTCTCTCTCTCTCTCTCTCTCTCTCATTCCTGAACCCAACTCACCCTCTTTTCCTGAACCTGACTCCCTGTACTAAGCACAATTCAGCAGGAACAGTCCCTAAGTTTGCTCATAGTCTGTATAGAGAGATTGCATAAAACTATGGCAGCATAGGTGTTCCTCTGTACTAAGCTCAATTCAGCAGGAACAGCATAGGTATTATCCTGTGGCCTTTAATTAGAAAGGAAAATGTAAATACTACATGTTGCCCATCTTAACTGAAGAGCTCAGCCCATTCTGTGCCCACAGCTTCTTTGTTTTTCCTGCTGGCAGAATGACAGAATTTGTGAGCATGAGACTGACTGGTGATACATTTCTGTTCCAGGATAAACAGGCACTGGAAGCAGAACAGACTGCCTAATAAAAACTATAGCAAAATACTGTCATATTCATTTATATTGCAATGGTATTTCCTGCCAACAAAGCAACGTAATCCTTGTAGAAAGACAGTTGGACATGCCAGCAGCCTTCTCCACCCCCGCCTATTCTTTAGCAAGAAAGATAACGTCAGAAGAGCTGACAATCAAGATTACATGCCGAAGATAGAATCTTTATACCATTACTATCGCTGCTGCTCTACCACTTCCAATGACAAGTGATTATGCTCCTTCCAGACTTCACCTTTAAACCAGTAAAGGGTCAATGGGCTGCCCCATATCAAGTGCATTTAGTTACTGTGCACCTGCTGCTGCTGCTGCTGCTGAGCTTCCTGGAAGGGATTTGCTTATTGCAAAAACCTCAGCAGATGAACAGCAAATAAAATGAGGAAAAACAGTGCAGGAGAGTCTACAAAAAGCAGAGAGAGAGAGAAGCTGTAAGCTCATGGGAACAGTATTCTATCAGCAGCCTAGACAGGAGCACTAACTCACGGGGGAGTTCACAAGGGGTGTAGGAAGAGCGAGACGGGTACAAACTGTGCAATTCCCACCTCCCTGGAGACTGGCACACAGTATGTCTCACTAGTTCTGCTGCAGCTGCAAGTACAGAGGCTGGGGGCAAATCTAAAGGAGCAGGTGGGATAGAAGGAGGGGTGCAAAGGAATTGAGGGGCCCTGATCATTATGGAGGTAGGAGTGCAATGGGCATGGGGTAATCAAGCTCAGTCTTGGCCCAATCCTGGTTCAATCATGAGAATTAAATTTGGAACTAGAGAAAGGCAACAGAGGGTTCAGGAGGGGATGGTGGGGAGGATTAAAGGGCAAGTCGAAACAAAAAATGAAAGGTCAAAGGAAACAAAGGCCTGAAGGTTAATAACTCTAATAACTCAAATGATCTATTAAAGGGGTTGTTCAGCTTTAAATTAGCTGTTGGTATGATGTAGATTATCATATTCTGAGACAAATTGCAATAGGTTTTTTATTTTTTATTATTAGTGGTTTTCGAGTTATTTAGCGTTTTATTCAGCAGCTCTCCAGTTTGCAATTTCAGCCGTTTGGTTGCTAGGGAGACTGGAATATGAATAGAAGAGGGTCTGAATAGAAAGGTGAGTAATAAAAAGTAACAACAAAAATACATTTGTAGACCTGTTTTTTAATGGGGTCAGTGACCCCCATTTGAAAGCTGGAAGGAATCAGAAGAAGAAGAGGCAAATAACTCAAAAGCTATATAAAAAAAAGTAAAAATGAAGACCAATTGAAAAGTTGCTTAGAATTGGCCACTCTGTAACATACTAAAAGTTACCTTAAAGATGAACCACCCCTTTAACCTTCAGAAGGTATCAGGATGGAAACAGACAGCAGGATAATAAAACAACGTGAAAGGCTGTAAATGGGACAGAAAGAAAAGTAGAGGGTTGCTGGGAGTTCTGAAAGACTTGGCCCAACCACCTGAGTGGGATCAAATACAAAACCCAGGTGTCCAAACTAGTGATGGGCGAATAAATTCACCAGGAGCGAATTCACAGTGAATTTCTGCGTTTTGCCACCGGCAAATAAATTTGCAAAACTGCCGCGAGAATTTGCCGAACTAAAATTTCAGCCAGTGTCAAAAACTTTTGGACGTGCGATGGAAAAGTCGCTTGCAGCAAAACCATCACGCGTCAACACACTTCGGACGCCCATTGACTTTAAAAAATTGACGGAAGTGTCAGAATTGACGTGGGCATCAAAATTGTGTTTCTAAATTTTTCGGCGTATCACGAATTTTGCGGGGAAATTGCGAATTTTTTAGCAAACTGGCCTAATTCGCCCATCACTAGTCCAAACTAAATCCACAAACATCCCCAACCTCTGCTTGTAGGTACTATAACTTTACTCCATCACATAGGGTTGGGTTTAGGGATGTAGTTGCAGTGGTGACCTCAGACTTACACCATTGCTACAACTATGCACCATGAGTTACTCCAACAATTATTGTCTGCAAACATACACACTCCATGTTCCATCACCCCAAAGTAACGCTGTCAGATTAGAGTGATGGGACAAAGAAAATGTTTGGAGGGAGACAGTAGAGGCAGGGGTTGGACATAATTGGGAGGGATGGGATAGGCCTGTGAAGAGAAAGTAAGGTAAGAATGGGGTAGGAGAACAGGTAGGAAAGAAAGAGGTTGGGAAAGAGGAGAAGAATGAACAGATGTGGGATCCAAAGGGTCGGATAGGGGATAGTGAGGGATAAAGTCAGGATATGGAGGAAAGGAGAGCGTAAATGGAGGGGTGGAGTGAGGACCTGGGCAAATTGATAAAAAAGAAGGATACAGAGAGAAAGAGGATTAGGAAGGAAAAAATAAAAAGGATAGAGTCCTAATGATGGAGAGAGAAGACGTAGGAAAATTAAAGAAATAGAGTCAGCATGGAAGGGAGTGGAGACTGAGAAGAACAGAATGAAGAATAGAGGGGGGTAAGGTAAGAACACTAAGGGGTATTTGGTCAATGTGGATTGAAGGAAAGATTTGGGAACAAGGGAATGAG